>NW_027263529.1:12500-15000 GCF_044167205.1 Ceratocystis lukuohia | reverse complement strand
GTTATCGCAATTAAGCAGACAAATCACTCCACCAACTAAGAACGGCCATGCACCACCACCCACAGAATCAAGAAAGAGCTCTCAATCTGTCAATCCTCACTGTGTCTGGACCTGGTGAGTTTCCCCGTGTTGAGTCAAATTAAGCCGCAGGCTCCACCCCTGGTGGTGCCCTTCCGTCAATTTCTTTAAGTTTCAGCCTTGCGACCATACTCCCCCTGGAGCCCAAGCACTTTGATTTCTCGAAAGGTGCCGAACGAGTCAAAAAAAAATAACATCGTCCGATCCCTAGTCGGCATAGTTTATGGTTAAGACTACGACGGTATCTGATCGTCTTCGATCCCCTAACTTTCGTTCCTTATCAATGAAAACATCCTTGGCAAATGCTTTCGCAGTAGTTAGTCTTCAGCAGATCCAAGAATTTCACCTCTGACAGCTGAATACTGATGCCCCCGACTGTCCCTATTAATCATTACGGCGGTCCTAGAAACCAACAAAATAGAACCACACGTCCTATTCTATTATTCCATGCTGTACTATTCGAGCATAGGCCTGCCTGGAGCACTCTAATTTTTTCAAAGTAAAAGTCCTGTTTCCCCGACACACCCAGTGAAGGGCATGCGGTTCCACAGAGGGAAAGACCCGGCCGGAACCAGTGCACCCGGTGAGGGGGACCGGCCAGCCAGGCCCAAGGTTCAACTACGAGCTTTTTAACCACAACAACTTTAATATACGCTATTGGAGCTGGAATTACCGCGGCTGCTGGCACCAGACTTGCCCTCCAATTGTTCCTCGTTAAGGGATTTAAATTGTACTCATTCCGATTACAAGACCCATAAGAGCCCTGTATCAGTATTTATTGTCACTACCTCCCCGTGTCGGGATTGGGTAATTTGCGCGCCTGCTGCCTTCCTTAAAAGTGGTAGCCATTTCTCAGGCTCCCTCTCCGGGGTCGAGCCCTAACCCTCCGTTACCCGTTGTAACCATGCGAAGACAAGACCTTCGCATCGAAAGTTGATAGGGAAGAAATTTGAATGAACCATCGCCGGCGCAAGGCCATGCGATTCGAGAAGTTATCATGAATCACCAGAAAGCCCGAAGGCATTGGTTTTTAATCTAATAAATACATCCCTTCCGAAGTCGGGATTTTTAGCATGTATTAGCTCTAGAATTACCACGGTTATCCAAGTAGTAAGGTGCTATCAAATAAACGATAACTTATATAATGAGCCATTCGCAGTTTCGCTGTATAATTGCTTATACTTAGACATGCATGGCTTAATCTTTGAGACAAGCATATGACTACTGGCAGAATCAACCAGATAACTATCGTGAGCCGGGGTTGGCCACCAATGCCCTACTAAGAGTAGGCCACTGGAGAAGTTTAGTTACTGGGTGGCACCCTGCTACCAAGGGGGGGGGGGACCCCCCTCGGCAGAAGGATACGCTAGCGATGGACAGCATCCTCAGTAAAGAGAGGAGGCTGCACCACTAACAATCTGATTTCCCCCTCTAAATTCCCCAGAGCACAGTACGGCTACACAAGCACATCACTATAAGAAGAGAGAGTGTGTGTAACTGGACAGGCCCCAAGAGGAGAGCAGGTTCGCAGTACGTCCACTATAAAAGAATAGCATCAGTACCACGCCGCTGTCTCCGGAAGTTTTGTATTTGAGTTATAGCCAGAAGCCAAACCATCTACAGAATCCAACAGGCGAGGCCAGCAGACATGGAAAGCCTGTGACCTCTGAACGAACAGCCTAGAAAATAGCGAGACGCCGTAGCGACCACTACCTCCTAGGTTCGACATAAACACAATACACTGACCCAGGTGGAGTTCAAACGGATCTCAACGCCAACAAGTTAGGTACATTATGCATGTCTAGCAGGTGCGGGGTTAAAGAGTAAAACTTTCTATAGCACTATAGAAGAAGTAGATAGGCCAGAGCAACAATAGGGGGGGTGGCATAACCGATGAAACAGCACACAACAAGTACAGGAGAAGACTGCTAGCGTAGCCCCCCATACAGTAAATCACTGCTCGATCCAACCACTAACGCCCTTGAAGAATACAGGGTTGTACGACCATCTTATTCAGCGTGTACAACTTACTGCAGCCCGCAAGAGTGCTAGCAGAAGCCCGTGGCAGTAAAGAACTCCATGGAGGGGTCAACTAGAAGAACCCGCCTGTAAGTGCTCTATAATGCTTCAGCGCCCATGCCCAAGAAAGAGAAGCAGGCGGATTGCAGAGCAGTAATCCCAACCAAGCAAGGCCTGCAGTAAACTACTACACCCCTTGAAGATTGGTTTTGCTTTTCATTCATCCGATTGCTCAACCCACTTCCTTTCTTGTTAATGTGGCGAGCCTTATCGAACACTGGCTCCGCTGTAGGTGGGTCCGCCGAATACTTTTTTGTGGAAAAGTGCGATTTAGTATGGGAACCAGATAGAAATCTGCTCCCCTTCATAAAACCACTATTGAGCCGTTACTGAGACCCGTTTT
>NW_027263529.1:5000-7500 GCF_044167205.1 Ceratocystis lukuohia | reverse complement strand
GGGGGGGGGTTTAGCGGCGTGTTACACAAGAACTTCAAAGTGTAAAAATTAGAAATTTTATACTACACAGGGGAGTTGGCAAGTATAACAGCCGATACATTTCGGCGGCCTGTTCAGGGGAGAACAGGACCTCCAACGCCAAGAACAAAGGAGTCCTTGAGTGGTGAAATGACGCTCGGACAGGCATGCCTGGCAGAATACTGCCAGGCGCAATGTGCGTTCAAAGATTCGATGATTCACTGAATTCTGCAATTCACATTACTTATCGCATTTCGCTGCGTTCTTCATCGATGCTAGAGCCAAGAGATCCGTTGTTGAAAGTTTTAACTTTTTTATAGTTATGCCACTCAGCAATGAAAATTAAGAAAATAGTAAGAGTTTACAGTGGCGAGACTTATATACTGCTGGCAGCGGTACCCTTCAGAAGGGCCCTACCACCAAAACAGCAATTCATCTCACTACAAGATAGGTATGTTCACACATGGTTTATAGAGTACAAAAACTCAGTAATGATCCCTCCGCTGGTTCACCAACGGAGACCTTGTTACGACTTTTACTTCCTCTAGATGACCGAGTTTGAACAGCTTTCCGGCCATGAGGGGTAGTTTCCCACCTCTCTCGGCCAGTCCGGAGGTCTCACTGAGCCATCCAATCGGTAGTAGCGACGGGCGGTGTGTACAAAGGGCAGGGACGTAATCAACGCAAGCTGATGACTTGCGCTTACTAGGGATTCCTCGTTGAAGAGCAATAATTGCAATGCTCTATCCCCAGCACGACACAGTTTAACAAGATTACCCGGACATCTCTGTCAAGGAAGAAACTCGCTGGCTGTGTCAGTGTAACGCGCGTGCGGCCCAGAACATCTAAGGGCATCACAGACCTGTTATTGCCTCAAACTTCCATCGGCTTGAGCCGATAGTCCCTCTAAGAAGCCAGCGTACTGCCAAAGCAATACGGGCTATTTAGCAGGTTAAGGTCTCGTTCGTTATCGCAATTAAGCAGACAAATCACTCCACCAACTAAGAACGGCCATGCACCACCACCCACAGAATCAAGAAAGAGCTCTCAATCTGTCAATCCTCACTGTGTCTGGACCTGGTGAGTTTCCCCGTGTTGAGTCAAATTAAGCCGCAGGCTCCACCCCTGGTGGTGCCCTTCCGTCAATTTCTTTAAGTTTCAGCCTTGCGACCATACTCCCCCTGGAGCCCAAGCACTTTGATTTCTCGAAAGGTGCCGAACGAGTCAAAAAAAAATAACATCGTCCGATCCCTAGTCGGCATAGTTTATGGTTAAGACTACGACGGTATCTGATCGTCTTCGATCCCCTAACTTTCGTTCCTTATCAATGAAAACATCCTTGGCAAATGCTTTCGCAGTAGTTAGTCTTCAGCAGATCCAAGAATTTCACCTCTGACAGCTGAATACTGATGCCCCCGACTGTCCCTATTAATCATTACGGCGGTCCTAGAAACCAACAAAATAGAACCACACGTCCTATTCTATTATTCCATGCTGTACTATTCGAGCATAGGCCTGCCTGGAGCACTCTAATTTTTTCAAAGTAAAAGTCCTGTTTCCCCGACACACCCAGTGAAGGGCATGCGGTTCCACAGAGGGAAAGACCCGGCCGGAACCAGTGCACCCGGTGAGGGGGACCGGCCAGCCAGGCCCAAGGTTCAACTACGAGCTTTTTAACCACAACAACTTTAATATACGCTATTGGAGCTGGAATTACCGCGGCTGCTGGCACCAGACTTGCCCTCCAATTGTTCCTCGTTAAGGGATTTAAATTGTACTCATTCCGATTACAAGACCCATAAGAGCCCTGTATCAGTATTTATTGTCACTACCTCCCCGTGTCGGGATTGGGTAATTTGCGCGCCTGCTGCCTTCCTTAAAAGTGGTAGCCATTTCTCAGGCTCCCTCTCCGGGGTCGAGCCCTAACCCTCCGTTACCCGTTGTAACCATGCGAAGACAAGACCTTCGCATCGAAAGTTGATAGGGAAGAAATTTGAATGAACCATCGCCGGCGCAAGGCCATGCGATTCGAGAAGTTATCATGAATCACCAGAAAGCCCGAAGGCATTGGTTTTTAATCTAATAAATACATCCCTTCCGAAGTCGGGATTTTTAGCATGTATTAGCTCTAGAATTACCACGGTTATCCAAGTAGTAAGGTGCTATCAAATAAACGATAACTTATATAATGAGCCATTCGCAGTTTCGCTGTATAATTGCTTATACTTAGACATGCATGGCTTAATCTTTGAGACAAGCATATGACTACTGGCAGAATCAACCAGATAACTATCGTGAGCCGGGGTTGGCCACCAATGCCCTACTAAGAGTAGGCCACTGGAGAAGTTTAGTTACTGGGTGGCACCCTGCTACCAAGGGGGGGGGGGACCCCCCTCGGCAGAAGGATACGCTAGCGATGGACAGCATCCTCAGTAAAGAGAGGAGGCTGCACCACTAACAATCTGATTTCCCCCTCTAAATT